>NC_133245.1:17500-20000 GCF_048772165.1 Typha angustifolia
GGCCCTGAGCCTGGGCCCTAAGCCACTGGGCCCTGAGCCTGGGCGCCTAGGCCTGGAGCCACAGGCGCAGGCCCTGGGCCCTGGGCCTAGGCCCTGGGCCTAGGCCACAGAGCCTGGGCCTAGGCCACTGAGCCTGGGCCTAGGCCCTGGGCCCTGAAACCTGAAGCCTGAGCCCTGAGCCCTAAGCCACAAGCCACAAACCTAAAGCCCACTGAGCCCTAAAGCCTGAGCCTAGGCCTAAGCCCTAGGCCTGAAAGCCTGAGCCTGCAAACCCTAGGCCGCCTAAACCCTAAGCCCTAGGCCCTAAGCCCTAAGCCCTAAACCGCAAACCCACAAGCCCTAAGCCCTAAGCCTCAAGCCTAAACACGCAAACCTGAAGCCACTGAAGCCGACCAGAGCCACTGAAGCCCAAACCTGAAGCCCTGAAGCCTAGCCCTAGGCACAAGCCTAAACCCTAAACCCCTAAACCCTAAACCCTAAACCTACACAAACCACTGAAGCACCAAACACTAAGCACCTGAGCCCAGACACCAGGCCACTAAGCCACTAAGCCTGACCCTAAACCACAAACCCTAAACCCTAAACCCTAAACCCTAAACCCTAAACCTAAACCTAAACCCTAAACCACAAACCTAAACCTAAACCCTAAACCTAAACCTAAACCTTAAACACCAAACCACAAACCCCAAACCCTAAACCACAAACCCCAAACACACAAACCACTAAACCTAAACCCTAAACCCTAAACCCTAAACCACTAAACCTAAACCTAAACCTAAACCCTAAACCCAAACCCTAAACCCTAAACCACAAACCCCTAACCCACAAACCTAAACCCTAAACCTAAACCTAAACCCCAAACCCAAACCTAAACCCTAAACCTAAACCCTAAACCTAAACCCTAAACCCTAAACCTAAACCCCAAACCAAACCCTAAACCTAAACACACCAAACCCTAAACCTAAGCCTAAACCCTAAACCATAAACCCTAAACCCTAAACCCTAAACCCTAAACCCTAAACCCTAAACCCTAAACCTACCTAAACCCTAAACCTAAACCCTAAACCTAAACCCTAAACCCTAAACCTAAACCCTAAACCCTAAACCCTAAACCCTAAACCTAAACCCTAAACCTAAACCACTAACCCCAAACCTAAACCCTAAACCTAAACCCAAACCCTAAACCTAAACCCTAAACCCTAAACCCTAAACCCTAAACCCTAAACCCTAAACCCTAAACCCTAAACCCTAAACCTGAAGCCTAAACCCTAAACCCCTAAACCCTAAACCTAAACCTAAACCCTAAACCTGCAAACCCCAAAACCCCAAACCTACAACCACTACCAACCCTAACCCTGAACCCCCAAACCTAAACCCCTAAACCTAAACCCTAAACCCTAAACCACACAAACCCTAAACCACAAACCCTAAACCTCTAACCCTAAACCCTAAACCCTAAACCCTAAACCCCAAACCCTAAACCCTAAACCCCAAACCCAAACCCTAAACCCCTAACCCTAAACCCTAAACCTAAACCTAAACCCTAAACCCACAACCCTAAACCCCAAACCCCAAACCCAAACCCTAAACCTAAACCCTAAACCTAAACCTAAACCCCAAACCCTAAACCCAAACCTAAACCCTAAGCCCTAAACCCTAAACCCCAAACCCTAACCCTAAACCCTAAACCCTAAACCCCAACTAAACCCTAAACCCAAACCCTAAACCTAAACCCTAAACCCTAAACCCCTAAACCCCTAAACCCTAAACCCCTAAACCTAAACCTAAACCTAAACCCTAAACCCTAAACCCTAAACCTAAACCTAAACCCTAAACCTAAACCTAAACCCCAAACCCCAAACCCAAACCTAAACCCAAACCCAAACCTAAACCTAAACCCTAAACCAACCTAAACCCACAACCCTAAACCCAACCCAAACCCTAAACCCAAACCTAAACCCCAAACCTAAACCCTAAACCTAAACCTAAACCCTAAACCCTAACCCTAAACCCTAAACCCACACTAAACCCAAACCCTAAACCTAAACCCACAAACCCTAAACCCTAAACCCTAAACCCCAAACCCTAAACCCCAAACCCTAAACCTAAACCCTAAACCCTAAACCCTAACCCTAAACCCACAACCACAAACCTAAACCCTAAACCCTAACCATACCCTAACCCCTCAACCCCTAACCCTAACCCTAAACCTACCTAACCCCAAACCTAACCCTAACCTAAACCTAAACCCTAAACCTAAACCCTAAACCCTAAACCCTAAACCTAAACCTAAACCCCAAACCTAAACCCTAAACCTCAACCCTCCACAACCCCAAACCAACCTAAACCTAAACCCTAAACCCTAAACCCCAAACCCTAAACCTACTAAACCCCAAACCCTAAACCACTCACAAACCCAAGCCTAAACCCTAAACCCTAAACCCTAAACCTAAACCCTAAACCCTAAACCCTAAACCCTAAACCTAAACCCTAAACCCTA